>NW_020955771.1:184007-185627 GCF_003031625.1 Empidonax traillii | reverse complement strand
ATACTCACCACCATAGCTACCACCTCCTTATTTGTCTAGGAGCATGCTGTGTCTGGCAGCTGGTAAGAAAATAAATAAATAAACTCCAGGAATCAAATTCCTGAGGAATCTGGTCATTTCAAGGTTCGTCTATACATTCATGGGTTTTAAAGGCCAGAAGGGACAATTATATTCTGACCTCCGGTGCAACATAATCCATTGAATTTCTCCTAGTGTCGCCAGCACTCAGCCATATGAAATGAGTCTGTGCTCTTTAAAATCCTCTTCTCATCTCTAGTCTCTTCTCTCAAACAATCCCATCTTACCACTCATACTCTCCTGCTCAGTACTGCGTGTGTGTGAGGGTGTTTTCAGGTTTTCTAACAGAAGCAGCCCAGAGCTGGATTATTTTATGTTAAAGCAGCACAGTGCTGCTTTAACCCATGCTTGCTGTTTCACCTCTGAGCCTTCACACAGCGTTTTAGCTCACAGAGGTGGGGACAGCCTTCACAGATGTATCACAGATAGCTCTTCTCTGGGTCCCTTAAATGGAGAGGTTTTAGGGCAACGTTTTTCCCCAGCAGGGAGGATGGGTGGTACCTCTGCCAAATGGCTGGAAAGTAGTAGCACCACAGCTGAAGGTTGGCTGGGCTAGAGCCACAGTGGTGTGTGTCTCAATACAGCCTCAGAGGGGGAGAGTTCATGTCTTTTCCCTTTATTTATCTCTGTGAAGCTGAGATCCAGGGCTGGCCTGCCTCTCTCAGGGACAGCGGCAGCCAGGGGCTAGCCCAGCTCATGGATCTGCTCTGTGTGGGATTGAGAGCACACTGGTGTCGGAGGACCGTGAAGCCTCCTCCACACCTGAAGTGGTCAGAGCTGAAACAAGGAGAAAAAACTGGGAAAGGAATCTGGATCGAATTCCCTGGGCTGGGTAGAGCAGGGGCAGAGTGCCCTTGGCGCTTACAGCAGCCCTCCTGGCACACCTGGGCGGAAGAGATGACTGATTCCTGTAAAGGAGCTGAGTAATTTGTGTGTTTAGTCAGAGGATAATTACCTCCCCAGCAGGATGGTCAAAGCCCGGCAGCTGCCTGCAGCCTGGCAGAAGGTTTGCTTGCCTTCTCTTAGAAAAAGGAGGGCTAAAGCCCCAACACATTTCAGAGGTGGGCAACCGGCAGCATCTGCTTGCTCCCTGTCCTTGTGCTCTTGCCATGGCAGCAGCCCTTACCTCAGTGCAGATAAGGGCTGAGTCTGGCTCCACGTTTACTAATGTGAAACCACTTCACTCACTTTCAGTTCTCTTATGATGAATCTCACTTCTCAGATTTATCTGAACTGAGATTCTCTCTGTATCCTCAAATGCTACAGTGGTGAAATACCTATTCTGCACAGCGAATCAGCAAGAATGATTTCTTTTTGCTGTGCTTTACATGTGCGCTAAATAGTGTGGGTTTTTTGGAAAGCAGTGTAGTTAGACATCCATCAAGAGAAGATTTGCCCCTCTACCACTCTGAGTCTACCAGACTGTAGTTTTACCCAACCTCTTGAAACGCACACTGCCTCTAAGTTAAAGCCTCATCTCCTAGAGATGAGCAATCACACGGGGCTGCTTTTTTTTTTTTTTTTTTTTTTTTTTTTTTTTTT
>NW_020955771.1:178781-183407 GCF_003031625.1 Empidonax traillii | reverse complement strand
TGTCTTTAAAATGGCTGAAAGTCCTGAGTGTAGGGAGTAGGTGTTCCTAAAAAATCCCTTTGTGTGGTGCTTTCTTTTCCACAGCTGTGATTCACTTACCATTATAAACAATGTGATAACTTAATTCTGATGGGCTGTTTTAATGTGCAATAAAATATAAATTTAGGCAGCATGTAAAATAAGCTTTTCCTGCCATATGACAGAAACCACGACTGTCTGGCATGGACACACAAGCCAGAACCTGAAAGGAAGCAAAGCACAAAGCCAGACATGATCTTTGATCATATGTTGTTTAAAATTAACAGCACAGATCACAACCACACTTAAATAACACATCTGTCTGGGGGTTAGATAGTAACACACAATATGCTTTTTTAATTCATTATGCATTTGAATCTCTCCCAAGTAACAGGTGGTTTTCTGACAACACAGCCTGCCAAAAAAGGCTTGAGAAAGGTCTGGCTGATGGTTATCCTGGGAGGTGAGGTAGCCTGGGTTCCTGGATAGCAACAAACCCTGGCTCTCTTAACTCTTTGCCTGCTGGATCTCCATCAGTTCCTGACATAATTAATGCTCTGCCTGTGTTAGGGCACCTGTAATAATCGGGCCTTCCGAGAGGAAGCTGCATCCCGAAGCAGAGGTTTGGGGTCTGTGTCCTGGGGCTGAGGACCTGCAACAAATGGGCTGGGAATACCAGCCTGGTGCTAAGCAGATTCAAAGGGTGGAACTGGACTGACTGAACACATGGCTTTTTCCAGGGACAGGTCCAAGCTATCTGAGGTCCAAGACCTTAGAGATCCTTTATGGCCACCAAAGAGGAAATGGCACCTTTGAAGGGTGATTCATTTGGGGCTGTAATCACCTCAGAGGTGGCTGTGTCCACAAGATGCCTGCTTGTCCCTGCCAGACTGTGAAGGGGAGTGATAATCTTGGATGGCAATATTTACACTGCGGGCAGGGGTTGGAGAGGTGACTTCCATCTCTCACACATATTCTGGGAGAGCTCAGTCTACCCAGACTGCCTTGGTATGGCCATCTGTTGCCCTCTAAACCAGAGCATGTCTGAAAAGTGTAGGTGGCATGCAGACAAAAGGCTAGAGTCTGTCACGACAGGCATGTTCTAGGCCCCTGCCACCTGCTGGTCACAGACCCCTTTGAGGTGGAGGGTGGTCATGACACTGCCAGGCTTGGTGTTCCACTGAACAGCAACCAGCACCCATTCCGAGAGAGGGAAGGGTAAAACCTGACACATCTTGCATTTCCCTATAAAAGAACCTGCACAGATGATCCAGCTACAGCATGAGGCAGAGAAATGATTAACTGTACCTCATTATGCATGACAGCAACCACTAGAGCTTATAAAATTGGCCACATCTTTAAAAAATCTAGCTGCAGTGTCTGGAGTCCAACACATGTCCTCCTGCACAGTTCCTCGAGGACCTGATGCAGGTTTTCTGGTGCAGAGACTGCTGGTTCTCCAAGCCCAGAGGGACGAGAAAATGATGTGGCCTCACTTCTCCCCTTGCTTTTTTGAATCCCCTCTGGGCAGACTTCAGGAGTAGTCTATCCCTTTGGCAGTCTTGTGAGCTCAGGGTAAGGGGAAGAGTCCTGACCTCAGCTCTTCCGTAGTGAGGTGAGTTCAGCTCCAGCAGTAATGGATTTGTGTCCCTTTATATACTCCAATAAAATCAGTCATTCCTTTTGACCTGTTCCTTGTGTAAGCAGTTGTTCTGGGAGGTAGGGGAAGGAGAGACAAGACTTCCTCCAGGATTTGCTCAAAGTAATTCCCATTTTTGGCCATATAAATTCACCAGAAGGTGATGGAAAGCCTTCCCCTTTTGCCAGGACCTCTTTGATCTTTATATCCCCAGGGCTGAGGGGAACAGCTTCCTCTGGGTGCTTGGCACCTTGGTGCCTTACTTAACAGGGGTGCTTGGTTAGATCTCTTCCAGACTGGCCGGATTTGTAACCTAGGAACAGAGCAGGAGATGTTCACCCTAGCTGCTTTCCCAAATTTAATGACCTGTTAGCCTTTGGGGTCCTCCTGGGTCACTTGTCACATGCAGTTCAGGTTGAGGTCTACCCAGAACAGATTTCCAGATCAGTGACTGCCACTGCTGAGAGGAATTTTGCTAAAACAACCTTCTCAAACACAGTTTTTGTGGTTAAGTAGAGTCCATGCAGGCACATGTAGTTACTGGGAGCTGTGGTATGATTTGATCCCAGCTATCCAGTAAGTCACAAGGAGACTTTGAAAGTTCCTAGCATTGAGCAGGCTGCAGGTGAGCTCTGGGCTCAGGGAGTTGAGAAGCCTGTGTCCTGCTCTCTTTTCTCTGTGAATTCCTCCTCATTCTCACATGTTCATCACTCAGGTCTGCTTTGCCCAGCACCCTGGTAGGGATCAGCACCAGGAATACTTACCACAGCAGAGCAAGTAGGGGTCCTAGGCTATGCTGTACTGTAAATGGCAATGACTACAGATCCTGAAGACGAGGTGTCTGGGCCTGGGGGCTTTGGTTTAAGCTTTTTGCCTGCTGGGCGAGAAGAGGCCTGCAGTTCCCCTGGTACATGCACTTACAGGCAGGAAGGAGAAGGGTGCAGTCATCAGTGCTCCTTAATCAAAAAAGTCACTTTTTGTGCTGCTTGCAAATTAGGGGACTTTCTAGGAACAGCAGCTGTGTGAAGTGCACTCACACAGAGTGCCAGCATTTGCACACCAAACCAGTGGGGATTGCCCTGGCAGTTCCCTACTCTGCTGCCCTGCAGCACCCTTGCCCCTCACTTCCCCTGCACCCTCTAGGCAAGGGAAGGAGGGATTTCCCCCACGTCTAACGCCTGCAGCCGCAGGAGGAAGTCATTCCCCAGCGCTTTCTGAAGAGATGATCCACCTCACCAGGGCATGAGAGTCATCTGAACGATGAACCTGGCTGCAGGGGTGCCAGAAAAACAGGCTCCTCTGTCAGACTGGCGGAAAGCCAAGCACTGCCCAGCACGTCTGTGAGCGGTGTGTGGCACTGCAGGTAACTGGCTGCTTTCCCTGAGGTGTGAAGCCCCCGCAGGCCAGGGGCTCCCCGGGGCCGCTGCTGCCCTCCGGTTCGACATCACAGGGCGTCAGCAGAGCGCAGCTGTCACCATCGTCCGGGGGGACAGGGCTGCGTGTTTACAGGAGCGATCATATGGTAACCTCTTCTAGCTTGTGGGCAACTTGCAGGGTTACCTCATCTGCAGTGGAATTACCTCATCAGTGTGAAATGCAGCATGTTGCAGCCAGGAGAGAGACAGGCTGCTCTGGGGCATGGCTCCCTCAGCAGTGGGCTGCGGGGCAGTGGCCACTCCTAATATCTGTTAGTTTTACAATTAAAAATTACAATCTCGATTCACGAGATTCCTCAGAAGTCAGCTGGGATTGCTTTGCAGCATGAGAGAGTGCAAATGTGTCACCCATTGGATCCCTGTACAAGAAGTAGGCTATGCTGACCTGCAGTTCACTACTGGCAATTCCCATCTGCCATGCAAAGTTCCAGCAGCAGAGCAGAGAGCAGCAACCAGGATGCTATTCTCCACCATAGGTTAAGTCTAGGAGAGCAGAGCCTTCTACATCCTTGGGCTTAAGCTTGTTTCTTGACCCAGATTGTCCTGCTTCACCTCTCTAAAAGCAAACCAACCAACTATACATGTTTAAATAAAAAATTGCGTGTGATGCCTAGGAACATATAGTAAATTATCAGTGCCATAGGCAGGGGAGTTTATTAGCCCCTGTCAAGCTATTCACAATATAAAGGACATACTGACCTAGAATGATCTCTTCCTTCCAATCAGCATTTACACTGTAACAGGAGGAGAGTCAGTATTTGTGCTTTGGTAAGGTTAACCCTTTGGGCTACCCTTGCAGATATTTACTCTAGGATTTTGTGTACGATTCCAGCCTTGGCAAGCCATTTTTATTTCTAATCAACCCTTCTTGTAATCGAGGAAGCTGTGAGCTGGAGGCCACCACTTCTGTTAATAAACATATTTTAAATTCCTTACAGCATGTGTGTATGCACATATATATTTGTGTGTGTGTGTGTGTGTGTATTTTTCTTTTCTCCCAGGCTATTTATCATGTCCAGTTGGACACATTGTGTGAACACAGCTGCTCTTATCTGGCATGGGGTAGGATATTAAAGGGAAGATTAAGATTAACATTTTGCTTTATTTCATTTCTCAAAGCTTGATTTGCATAGCCAGTGTTTGTGTGTGTGTGTGTGTGAGTACAGAATAACAGTTGTAAGCAGCATTTGCACATGGTGTCTCCAGGCAGTAGGTAAGGCACATCTGGAGTTTACAGCATTCTGGAGACAGTTGCACAAATCCCAGGAGCACAGATCAGACTGGGAATGGGGGGCCGGTATCCATGGTGAGGCTCCCTATCTCACATTGCCAGGTGTGTGTGTGTGTGCAGTTACTTCTTGGAAAGGCCATCCTCATGGGGGAAAGAGAGAAACCAGGACAGAGGTTGCACAACTGAACCAGCTCATCAGGGATGGGTACAGGAATGACAGTGCTCGGAGCAGGTGATGTATATGGAGGTTTCACACAGTCTATCAGTAGCCATGCTCTTTTTTTCCTTCTTATTATTTTTTC
>NW_020955771.1:165537-178255 GCF_003031625.1 Empidonax traillii | reverse complement strand
TCCTTTTCACTCCTTCCTCCCTTTCTCTCTCTCTGTGTAGTATCAGGAAGGGAAAGAGACATAAGGGTGGAAAATAGACCTTGTAAAATAATTCCAGAAGGCTTTGTTTGACAGCATCAGTGCTAGTTGTTCCCTATATTGAAACAAGATCCATATTTGGATCAATACAGATTTGTGTGTGGGGAAGTGTTCCCTTTTATTTCTTTGTCAACTCAGTGTAGCAGAGCTGCTAAAAAACACATGCTCTGAAAGTTACTAGTTACTAAAAGAACCTCTTTCTGCCTGCTCTGTGTGCACTTCATCTGTTTCCATACTTAGACCTAGAGCATGGCTGAACTCAGACCTATGCTGATTGAGCCCCGAAGAATGTGGCCGTTTCACTTTGGGAAGTTTGGAGCTTCCTGAGTCCTGCCCCAGCTTCCCAGCATCCCACAGACCAAGAGCAGCATGGTGCTGCCTTAAGCTCCTAGCAAAAATTGGGTGAATATGGCTCATAATCCAAGCTTAAGTGGATTTAGGGGGTGAAGAGGCAATCCTCCTTCTGTTCTGTGTTTCACAGTGCTGTTTGGAAAGAAAACTGATGCATGATTATATTAAACCCTCCCTCTGCTCCAAACTCTAAATCATACTGGAAAACAACATGTCCTTGTGGAGTGCTGAGCACTGGATTTTGTGAAGCACTAGGCACCATGTAAAATCAAAATCTGATACAGGATCAGATTGGGAAAGGCTTCCCTTAACTGAGCTTACTATTTAAGTAATGTTCACTAGTGGCTATCTCTTTGGTTTTGCCACTGACTTCCAGGCAAGCAGGGTTACTGCTCCCTGTGCTGGGGTAGGCTCAAACATTCTCTTTGCAGGAAGAATTTTGAACTCGAGCATTAGGAGAGGAAGCTGCAATTCTCTCATGCAGGTGAAATTAGAGAAAGATATGACTCATTGGTGGGGCAAATTGAGCCTGCCAGCTGGGCTTCATTCAGCTGAAAAATATGCCCCCGTGGCTGCAGAGAAACCAACCAGAACTAACCAGAGGGGTGCAAATCTTCCAGTCAAACTGCAAATTGGGAACAACAAAGCAAATCATTCAGGTAGAAGGCATGCAAAATGCAATTGGTTCTCTTGCGCTTTACCTTGAATGGATTAAATCTGGCACTCAATGTGCGAACCCACAAGCGCTTGAACGGTAGTAAGCTGGCATAAGGCTGGCTATAATTAGAAGTGATATCTGCTCAGAATTAAAGTGCCAAATGTGCCTTCAGGTGTGTTCATTCTCCATCTTGCTTTTTAGTCCAGGCCTGACACATTTGGGATTCTTGCCACAGGAACTGTACCAAATGACTCACTCACAGTGGTAGCCGTGTGCTGAAGACTGCATCCCACAGAATCAGTGGGCTAGGAGTTCAACATGAAAGGCAAAACCTCAGGAGACTGACATATGGTCACTTGGTTCGAATAAGCTCCTTCAAACTTGAAAATTTGTCTACAATTTTGTCTTCTTTCTGCTATTTCTACAGTTGTGGCTTTTCTTGATCAGTTTCTATCCTATCTCATTCTTCTCTGTGCTCTCACTATTCTGCCTCCTTTAGTCTCAGTGCGCTTGGACAGTCCCCATTCTCAAATTCCTCCTATTAACAGCAGGCACCACAAGCTCTCTGTTTATCCTTGACTCCCTGACAGTACGAGAGGTTTTATAGCCTCTCTGGAGGCTCAGTGGTAAAGACTGGAATGCTCTCTCCTAATTTCCTACTCATTCTCTCTCTTAGTTATTGGTGTAATAAGGGATAGATCTGCAAAACCACTTAGAGGCTGGAGAGGTTAGCTCTGCAAAGCCTGTCCTCTAAGTCTTCTGGTGGAGTCCACTGCCCAACAGCAGGAGATGGACAGCCATGAACAGGATGAGAAGGGCAGGTATTCAGGCTCACCTGATGGAGCAAGTGTAGAAGGGAGAATAATATCTCCTACCTCAAGGAGAGTCTTATTTTTCATTATGTATAAAAACCCAAGGGTGTCAGACTGGTATTGGTTATACTCTGATTTTGTAGGAAGCAGTTGGTGCTGTGTGCACCCAGACTGGGGTCTTAAAAAATGATCCTGGATCCAGTACTATCCACAAAATCCATCCAAGCTAATGTTTGCTCTGCTCTCCAAGTTGGCCAACCTGATTATAAAGTGGCAGACAAATTAAAATGTGATTTCTTGTATTTTGTAAGTCCAGCCATCTTTTGACACCTGTTAAAAGCCCTTTTTTGGGTTTCTTAGTGTCTTGTGCTGTTGTTCTTGACACGTCAGGAACAGGAAGGAAGACCTACTCTTCACTCAATTCCCCTCAGATTAGATTGATAATATGTATTGAATGATGTTGCTTAAATCAATGCAAATTGATTGAGGGCCTCAGAGTATCTGGAAGATAAAAGGAGAAGAGAGACCAATTTCCTGAAGGGATATTCATGGTCATTTTTACAGTACTGCACAAGTTCTTCCCAAAAGGAAAAACTTGCAGGTCATTTTGAGAGGATGACTCCTTTGGATTGAAATTGAGAGCCCGTGTAAGATAGGTAATGATGCTCCCCAAGTACTGTTATCCCTCTTATTTCTTTTAACTCCTGTAACTGCTAATAAATTATGTTAATCATTGGATTATGGTCAGCAGGGAGTCTTAAAGAAAAAAATTTAGTTGTCTTAATGAGGAAGTGAGGAGGGGAGAAAAGGGAGGGATTTTAATAGAGAAAACAAATATCTCCTTATTTTGCATCCACATTGTATACAAAACCTGTGAACCTGAAGAGCCAAGCTGCTGCTGCTGAATTTCTGTCCATCTCCATCCTGTTAAGAGTCAGAGGCAGCTCTCGTAGCTGTCTTTGTGATAAAACTTACAAGCAAATTGGACAGGGTGTCAGGCTGGCTATGAAATATGACAAATTAACAGCCGAGGCTGCTACTGCCCTGGTTACAGACACTTCATTTAGGAGTTATCATGTTACTGGATGCTTTCTGTAATTTGTGGTGATACTGATTGTGATAAATTGCAAGTTTTAGGTAAAAATTTCATCCCGTTCCTGAAGCTGAATATTAAAGGAGGAAATGGTTGTCAATACTGTGCCACTTAACTTCAGGCCCCAAATGAGAAAAGATCTCACAATAACAATAAAATTCTCAGTCACTGAGCGATGTAATTAAATTAAGCTAATTACATTACAATTAGCAAATCTTTAATTTATTTTTAATGCACTGATTAAACTTTATGTGGTAACCATAAAGCTTTCTGAATGGCAATCCTGTAGGGTAAGCACTGACACCAACCTGGGGTCACTGCTTGATGTTACAGTATTTCCTGAAGTAATAAATAATTGCATTTTATATCCAGCTTGGAAAGGTTTCCAAATATTTCAGGCACAAAATTTATTCACTTCCCTTTACTTTGATGGCTGATAATGGAAAAATTAATGTTCCTCATTCCAGTCCACTCTTTGGTCCTATGTGTCCCGTGGGTTATGTGCATGTTCACTGGATTTTTTGTTTGTTTGTTTGTTTGTTTGTTTTTTAAAGCTGGCAGTTGTCTCAAAGGACCCAAAGAAATCCTTATCAGGTGATTCGAGGTGGTTTATCAGAGATGCCTCCTCATTTCAGTTGGACTCCCTGTGAGAAAAGACTGGAGAATGTGGCTCCTTGTAAGCTCTGCACCCCAGGTGTACCACCATCTTGCATCAGACAAAAGAGGGAAAATTAGGCATGATAAACATAAGTGGAAGGAAATTAGGGACCTGAGTGTTAAGTTCCCTAAAAACCATGTTCAGATCCCACCTGGTCTTACAGGCACTGAGTGTTTCAATCTTTGCAATTAAAGTTCCCAAGGCATCTAATGCTGTTTTGGAGCATGCCTATCCAGTGCTTCTGCCTTGACCGGGCTGTACAGGGGGGGACTTATCTGACATTTAAGTCGGATTAGAAACCATGAACAGTGTGTTCATCCACTTATCTTGTTGCAGGGCTCAGTCCCACAAGGACGCTTCGAATCCTCCTGCTGTGCTCTGCCAGATCTGGTCCTTCTTTGGCCATTAGGCCAAAGGTTTTTTTGCCTTTCTTATAATGTTTTGTCTGTTTTATCCAACAAATATATATATATATATATTTCCTATAAAGCATGACTGCTTTGTACAGAGAAGAGAAGGGTGGTTTTTCCACCTCAAATACCTTATCAACAGAGTGACTGAGTGCTCTCCACAGAGAGAAGAAAATCTTGTCAGGTACAAGAGGGGACAAAATACTTTGGGTGGTACTATTCAACAGTTGCAAGAGATGGAGGATTTCAGTGACATAGATTCTTTTTCTGAGCACCCTCTGTGACACTGCCCAGTTCTGCTGGAAAGAGGCATCTTTAAAAAAAAAGCATCCAAAGTGAGAAAATAGAGTAAAATAAATAAACTCTGGAGAGGAGAGGGATTTTAATTTTACTCCTATGCCACATCCTCAGGGTTTTCCTAGAGGTGGGCATTAAAGGCTCTTTGCTCAGTCTGATGCTTTTAAAGTGCAAACATGAAGTTCTGTGGATCAGGGCCAAATGCTGCTATCTCAAAAAGCCTAAGCCACAGCTGTGTATTTCCCCTGTCTACTGGAGGAGGTGAGGTTGAAGGGGGTGCAGAAACAAGCACACCCCCAAACCTTGCCTGCTGTGAACAGCGGATTCTTGGCTGAATGGGAGCTGGGCACTGGGCTGGGAGGGCACCCCCTCAGCCCTGGGGAGAAGACTGGGCTTTTTGCCCTGTGTCAGCATTACTGATGTAAAGCACCTACCCAGCTCCTGGGATGTGAGCTATTATCTCTGCAGGACTCTCTGCTTCTCGGAGTAGATGTATCTGCTTCCCTGCCGTTAGCTCCAGGCTCTCTTGTATGGCAAGCACCAAGGCACACACAGAGACACGTGTTGTAGCTCCATATTTTGGATCTGGTCCTTGATGCTTAGGGACCAGATGTAATTTGTTCATGCACCTTGAGCTCTGCAGGTGACTCAGGAGTGTGGGACTGGCCTCTACCTATGTTCAGCATCAGTGAGAGGCAGCCATTCCCTGCAGACAAATTGACGTTTTGCTGCCACACTGAATACACTGAAAGGAAATGGCTGAGCTGGAGAAGCTGACAACAGAGTGTACTTAGAACTGAGAACATTTGGGGCTATTTTTTGTGCTTAAAATTTTGCAAAATTGCTCTATCAGCACTGAATAATTATTAAAAAAATAATTGAAAAATGTGTTATTTTGCATCTTACAAGTAAATAAGAGCAACGGCTCAGCACTGTGTGTGGAGTGGCCTGCAGCCCATGTTTTGTTTGTATGGGACCTTGAGCAACTGCTGTGTTTATTTTTTCCTGATAATCTCTCTAATAGCATGGAAAAAAAAGGCACAGACTGTGCTTTTTTTTTTTTTTTTTTTTTTTTTTTTAGAGAAATAATTCGTGTTTCTCTTCTGAGGAATGAATTTCCCAACCATAATACCGCACGTTGAGTGTATCTGGAAAGGATGCTGCCTTGTTCGATGAACTGAATTGTGCACACAGTTGGAGGCTCTGACAGTGCCAGCATCAGTGAATGCAAGTTGCATAAAAAAGAGGCAGCATCATTCATGACACTAATGAACAGTCCTTCCTCGTCCATCAGAGAAATCTTTCCCAGGGACAACGATTCTCCCAGCATTTTCTTAGCCATAAAAGAAGAGATTGTGTTGGGTCTTTGGTTCTGTATGAAACTATCAGGAGGATTCCTAGGCTGGGAACAGAAATCAATGTTTCTGTGATACTGTATTGGCTAAATACTTAGACCAGAGAAAAAAGATTTTGTTCTGACTGCACAGTGAACTTCTTGTTTTGCTTTGCTGCTACAAGATTGTGAAAATAGTGTGAAATTTAAGGGGACATATTTGATTCCAAGCAAGTCTGCCAGCAAGTTCTAGTTGTTTATTGCAATGCGATGTACCTGATTCACTAATATAATCCTACAGCTTTAAGTAACTGTAACTTCATTGATTTCAGTAGAATCTCAGGAGTAAAAGGGGAAAATTGGTGTGACACAACAGTGATTCAGCTTTAATGTATTTCCTCATTCTTCTCCAGGTATTTATTATCCTTTAAGAGACATCCACTTTAAATCTTTCTTATTACTTGAAAAAAACTCTCCTAAGGTATGAACAAAACCAATAGCAGGAGGGTCTCTGGGGATCTATTCTGCAAAATGACAGACAGGATCTAAACTAGGGGCTTGATCGCAACAGCAATTAAAGGTATTATCCTTTCTTTAACTATTGAAATAAAAACTAAACTATAGATGCAGTTTTGTCAGAAAAGTGTGATTTGTCTTGCATAGCTTTAATAGAATTGTTGAATAAATATGGTCTGTACCTACTTATTAATCAGCATATAGGAAGTCCTGTCAGTGCAAACCTACTGCTGTAAACTAGACCTCAATCCACAATCCCAGCTGTTTTTCTTTTATTTTGCCCCTTAAACATTTTGCCCACTGCTCTCTGCTCTTTGCGTGTATTTCTGTGCAAACCAAAGTAACACTTAACAGGCTTCTCCATACACTCTGTAATGTTCACTCCAGTGCTGTGAAGTTAGATCCTGATCCATGTTCTTCTGTGGGTGATCATAACAGTTTTAATGGCTTGAGTGTTTGCTTCAAGTTTTAAATGCATGTGCAATACCTTTTGGGGAAAGAAACTCATACAGACATCTTGGTCTTGGAGATTGTGTTTGTGATAGCGACCGTAATGATTGTGATTATAGCAGATAAAGAGTTTGAAGTTTGCCTTTTGGTTAGAGAGGAAAAATCAGACTTTATACCATTGACTGTATGTAGTTACCCATCATCTAGCTTTCTCCCCTTCCCCAAGACATACTAGTATCTGACAAAATTGCATCTACACTTTATCCATCTGACAGAGATGGATTTAAATTTAAAAAAAAAAATCTACATCATGACTGAGCAGTTTGATATGAGCTACTTAAAGGAGTATATTTTAGGACTGACTGTGATTAGGTTACAACCCACTTTTCTTTAAAGTAAATTTGTTACATATTGTGCATTAGTATCAGGCATGAGGCTTTTGTCACTGGAGGAAATCACTTAAAAGAACCAGAGCAAATCCCTCACATTGGTGAAGTATCTGTAATTCCTGATCTCCCTCGCATGACTGATTTCTGCAGGAGCGAAGCTTTTGTGATCCATGCATTAGCAATAACCAGCTACAGCTACAGTAATTAAACGGTTTAAATCTACCATCCGGTATAGATCCACTTTGATTGCTTGCTTTCTTACTGTTCTTGTTACTGGACTCCAGAAATTAACACTTTGGTAGGCGCTGGAAAAGCCAACTTTCCCCAGTTCCTGGTGTAAAATGAACCTCATTAGAAGCCAAGCCATTCACTGACGTTGAGTTTACATTAATACAGTAATGATATTTATACTTTCAGTCACTACAAATTGCAAAGCATGATGCCAATTCAAGTAAAGTGACTATTTTTTCTATTTTGTCAGTCAGTTTTTATTAGTTCCTTGGGTTTAACAAAATTAGGGGTCTTCTTGGGGAAAAAAAAGTATGAAGCATCTTATGATGGGTAATACACACTGGTAAGACTAGCTGGTTGTTCCAAGTTGTGCCTTCACTGTCTGACCAGTAAAGGCAATTGCTACTTCTGGACAAACCTGGACTCATGACATGGGACATTTCTGTTGAAGCTGGTTCTTGAGATTTTGTGCGACTGATCTGTTGTGTCAGAAGCCAAACTGAAAATTATTGTTACTCCTCTACAGGTCTGGCAGACTTGCAGATCAGCTTCACCTCTAGAAGAGAAATTAAGTGCTCAGTCTCTAATACGTTTGTTTCCAAAAGACACAAGTCTTTTCTTTCTGAGTCGATCACAGGAATGTGAAAGCTTGAAAAACACTTTTTTTTTTCTTTGTTCCCAAACCCTGAGCTTTTCACCTGGGAAACCCTTCTAGGTCAAAGCTCCTCCTCTGAGACCATATGACCTTTAAAGGTGGGCTTGAACCTTTTTTTATGCAGCTGCTCTGCAATACAAATGAACCTCAAAGCTTTAGCAACCAGACAAAGAAGAGGTCTTTAACCCACACAGTCTCTGTAAAGGGGGTCATTTATGCTTAAATGACCCCTAATGGGCAAGTGATGAGTACTGTTCAGCACAACAATATTAATGGGCAGGCAAGAGCATAGAGGAAGGGGTAAGATGGATGTTTGCATGTTTCCATACCTTACAAAACAAAAAGGGGTGGGCAAACTTACCTACTCCCTTCCCAAAGGACAGCCAACAGCATCTGAGTACTTCAAAAACAATGCTGTTTTTGTCAATTTATTTCAATGAAATGAAAAGATTTCTAAATTCACATTTAATTAGATAAGTTTAGATTTATTTGGATTGTATAGCCTGGCTGATATGAAGGTGAGGAGAAGTAGAAAATTTACTTTCTTTCCAATGGTCTGATGTCCATTTCCATGGAAACAGAAATGGAAGCAGGAACCAAACATAAGCAGTCACAGCCCTGGTTAATTGCCCATGGCTGCTTTCTGTTTCCACTTCTATAGTGCTGAACTCTATGTTTTCCACTGACTCCGTTACTATAAAACAGAGTGTCTGTGAGAGGGTACTGGTGAGGGGGGACTGGGCACAGGAAGGTGGAGAGGGGAAAGATCTGAGAAGCAGATGCAGGCTCTCCAGGCTGACCAGTGAAGAAATCTCCTTTGTGATTTGTTTTACTTGACTGGAAAAAAACACTGAGGAGTTACATCAGCAAAACTATTCTTAATGAAATTATTGCTATAAGGTTGGTAATATAACAACTCTTAATGATGACCTCTGTAAATCTGGAGTTGCTCCATGGCAGTCAGTGACAGTCTGATGGGAATTAAGAACAGACTCTAGCCTCTAATGAGAAATGGGCAAAAACGAGTAAAAAAAAAATATTAACAGACAATGTGTTTCTGTGGCTGCTGGGGCAGTGACAAAAGTAGTATAAAAAGTCAGATTTTCTTGATTTGGCGAGCTCTGATGTGTACTAATCAACAGACATCTAAAGGTTGGCCACCATATTTAATGATAAAATAAAAATTGAGAATGGGAAACAAACCACAAGCAAATATATTTCCAGGCTGCAAAACTGTTTCATTTTTTCATTAAAGTAATTGAGCACCTCTCTAATCTCAAATTTGGCCTAAGCCCAGGAGCAGAAAATAACATTAAAAACAATACTCCCCGTTCTTGTTGTTTTCAAAACCAGATCCTCCAACAGGAAGAAATGATCCCCAGAGGTTCAGCTTCATGGAAACCCAACCAGATCTTGGGCTTTTTGAGGTTTACTTATCTCTTGTAACCATGGTGGCATATGTCCTGTAACAGGTTTCTTGCTAATACAGAACAGCTCGTTCTAACCTGAGATATAAACCAACAAAAGACTGCTGTTTTGAAGGGTTTAAAAAGGTTTGTGTCAGAAAACATCGTGTTTTGTGCACGAAGTACTGAAAACAATCCAGCATACCTTTCAATATGGAAAACAGGAGGGAGAAAAAAAAAATAAAAGGTGTATGTTATAAGGTCCTTAAGCTTTGAGACAAGGTAGGTTCAAAGCACAGCAGCTTCTTCTCCCAGTCTTACATCCCACCACTATTCAGTGACAGTCTGCAACACTCTGTGATGGCCATGTGAGCACTCCTCCTGCTGCTCTCTCAGTAGACACCACCTTCCTTCGTATGCTAAACTTTGATCTGCTAACTAGCAGGAGGTGACAGTGGAGTTGCCCATCAAAACAACGGTTAAGCATCGCAATGGTCTTCCCAGGGAACTGGTGGAGTCATCATCCCTGGGCGTGTTCCAGAAACGACTGGACGTGGCACTTAGTGCTATGATTTTGTTGACCTGGTGGTGTTCGGTCAAAAGTTAGACTTGATGATCTTGAAGGTCTTTTCTAACCTGAGTGATTCTATGATTCCGTGAAAATATCCTGACAGCAAGCATCAAGTATCAAAAGAACAACTGTCAGAGAAGTACAAGCTTTTACAAACATTATTCCATCAGGATGTACTGCGGTATTGAAATGTACTTGGATTTCCTTCCTCAAATAAATCTTCCCCTCCATTTCAACACTGTCTGGGAGTGGTGATTTTAAGCTGGGCAATTTGTTCATAGTTTTTTGGAAGAGCATCCCTGATTGTCTAAATGTATATTCCTTGATATATTGAGTGAGAATTGTTTCAGGTGCGTAGAGTCAAAAGATCAGGTGTAAGTGGTGAGGGATGTCTGACTGCAGCTGGAGTGTGGACAGGCCATATGGCTGTTGAGGAAGGAGGTGGAAACCTGGGGAATTCTAATGATGAGAAGCTCTGGGCTGCAAAAAAAGCTAAGGTTTCTGGGAGATTTAGCAGTCAACCTCCATGTAACAGTGCAGGGCATTCTCATACATGCAACTGCATTTTAAGGTATGGCACAGCCTTACAATCTGTGGCGCATGTGTGAATTTAAAAGTTGGGGCAAAAGCGTCCGCTCCAAAGCAGTGCACATATTTTGAAATCACACTGAGTAGATTCTGACTGAGGAAGAGTAAAGAACACTGGTTTTGCTGTTCCATTGTTTTCCAGATCTCCATCTTCAAATTATACATTAGCTCTCACTAAAAGTCTGTGTTTATTGAAAAGTATTTATTGAAAAGAATAACACATTGAAAGACATAGTGAACCAGCAAACTCAATCTCCATTTTCTTGCACCTTTTATTACCATGCTGACTTGGTGGAGGTTTACCATCCTTTTTGCACAAATGTAAAAGATGGCATACGAAAAGGAAAGTCAAGCTCAGTGTGCAAATAACTTAGCTCTGTGCTAAACTTTGTAGCAGAGAAGTATCATTTACATATTGTTTTCTGTAGATTTTGATTACCCACATACTAGTGGTGACCCTAAGCAGGGCGCGGTAAAGATGGGCTCTGACAAGCTATGGCTGTCACATTCCTGTCTAGGCTGAGATGGAGATATGTGCAGCTCATGCTCCCTGCATCTGACACTTTGTCAGGTACATCCAACCCTTTTTTTGCCTATGGCTTTGCTCAGCAGACACGTTCACAAATCAGCACTACAAAGTAAAGGCAAGGGATGACTTCACTGTAGTCAGACATCTGTTGCACTTCAAGTGTCAAGCCCCACGGTTGTAGCTTTGGGGTTGTATTATGCCTAGAACAGACTGGGCTTTGCTGCCTATGCACAGCCCTTCCTCAAATGGCCCATGGCCATTTTGCAGGGATATTGCAGGTGACAGTCAGCTTAGTCACACTCAGTGCTTCATTCTCACATGCTCTCATGTTGATAACTATACAAATTCTGAGATTTTTGATTAAAAAAAGGAGGACTACCAAACATTAGAGCTTTCCATGGGAAATTTTATGTAGCATCTGATACCCGATGAGGAAAGCCCGGCAAGGTATGTAATCTGAATGAGTTTCAAAATCCCCAAACGTGTGAAGGTTGCAAAGTCTAAACCTTGGATTTCTTGTGAGTGGGAAGATACAATCTAGAGACAACCTAGAGACTTACTTGACTTCGTACATACTCATCAGATATTAGAGTCCTAAAATACCTTCTCTCTTAGTGGCCAAGCAGTTAAGATGTTATTGAACTTTAGAATGTAATACTCAAACAAAAAGTAAGAGGCCATATTGAATGAGTCTGGTTTTTTTCACTTTTTCACAGTAGATGCTTCTGCTTTGTTCTATCATATTAAAGGACAGGAAGACTTCCAGAGCAGCAGAGCTCCCAAAACAGGAGAGTGACTTGATTTCAAAGTGAAGAGCAGGTAGCTGCCAGTACAAGAGCCTGCAGGTTAATTGGGTATCCTGACCCAGGCAAAACTCAAAAGAGAGAGCAGTACAATTCTTTCATTTTGTACATGAAAAATTGCTGTTTGTGTTGCACAGAGTTCAGTTTAATCAGCCCTGTGAGCCACTGTCATATCATGAAGTGTATCACCCCTTCCCAGGAAGGAGGAGGAGAACTATAGAGGAGACCCAGGAGAATTAAAAGATGGTAACTTTAAAAAAAAAAAGTGAAGTTACTGATTTTGAAAGGCACCAGATTAGCAGCACAGGAAATGGCCTCCTTTATTTAATCATACCTAAGTGCTTTGAGATAGCTTCTTATTCCTTTTATCTTGATGAGTAGCACATCTCCACGATGGGCACAGCATCTGCTGGGGCAGCTGTGCAGGAGAGATAGGGGTCAAGACTTAGGTAAACCCATGCAGGCCTGTCAGCAGCAGGAAGCGGATAAGTGCAGCGTTGTCCCTCTGCCACCATTCCCCCTATCTACACATCTCGAGGTCAGCCTAGGGAAAAAAGCTGCAAAGGAAAAAAGGTGTTTTAGGTGGTGTGCTGTAGCAGATTTGCAGATGAAGGGCTAAAATAAACTGAGACTTAGTGCTAACTAAACACTTTGAGATGAACACTGATGGTCTTCCTTTGGACTAGTTTCAGAGGACTGTGAAAAACATATATGGGGTGCCATAAATACAGCCCATGCTGTAGCCTGTCCACCTGCTACCTTCATAACTGTCTTGTGGACAGTCTGCTATGACCAAATGCCTACCTGATATTTGAATCTCAGCATTCAGCCATGCCCAGAGACGTGCCTACAGACTTGTAGTTTGAAGATACGGTGGGGACTCAAGCTGG